>NC_057804.1:571959073-571959678 GCF_018294505.1 Triticum aestivum | reverse complement strand
AAGAAAATGATAAAAATGTCAAAAAAAATAAAAGAAAATAAGTTTCCCATGTGATATGTGGCCTAGTTGTTGGGAAAATTTGCAAATATGAATTTTGACTTCATTTGCAAAATCTGGCGAGAATTTGTAAAAATGGGCATAACTTTTGCATACTAACTCGGATGAAAAAGTTTTTTATATGAAAAATCATCTACTCGAAAAGTTACATCCAAATTACTATCTTCCCGCCTTCAAAATTCAAAATAAGTCAAAAAAATAAAAAAAAGTTACTAATGGCGCACCTGACCATGGTGCGCCATTAGTATCTTCCCTCCTTCAAAATTCAAAATAAGTCAAAAAAATAAAAAAAACAATTACTAATGGCGCACCTGCCCGTGGTGCGCCATTAGTATCTTCCCGCCTTCAAAATTCAAAATAAATCAAAAAAATAAAAAAATTTACTACTGGCGCACCTGCCCGCGGTGCGCCATTAGTATGCTGTATATATGGCTGGTCCTCTCCTCCTCTCTTCATTTCATCTTCCCTTCTCTCCTCCACCATACTTCTCCTCTCCGGTGACCTCCTCCTCCTCTCCGGTGACCTCCTCCTCCCTCCTCCCTCCTCCC
>NC_057804.1:571926308-571958525 GCF_018294505.1 Triticum aestivum | reverse complement strand
CTAATGGCGCACCACTGGTGCGCCATTAGTAAAAATTACTAATGGCGTGCTGTTAGTGGCGCACCACAGATGCGCCATTAATGGCCATACTAGGTGCGCCATTAGTAGGGGTTTTTCTAGTAGTGCCACTTCCCCATGTTTGAACCGGAGCTTATAAATTGAGGGGGGCAAAGGGACGGCGGAACCATTCTCGCTCCCGCCCTCCTGTCCCCCTGCTCGTGCTCTGCTCTTTGCCACCGACACACAGCTGTGCCCGCATCCCTGAGCAGAGCTTCCTCCGTCGCTCGTCTTCTTCTTCCCTCTTCTATCCATGGCGCTGTCGTCGGGCTCCTGGATGGGCTCCAACGTCACCCCCGAGGACATCACACAGCTTCGAGCTTTGCGGCGCTTGCCGCGGGAGACGGACATCAGCGTCCGCCTGCCGCGTGGCGAGCAAAGGCCCCGGCCCGAGGGGCAGGAGCGCATCGTCTTCCTCGCTCATTTTGAGCGCGGGTTCGGGCTGCTGGTGAGCACCTTCTTTCGCGCCTTCTTGGAGTTCTTCGGGCTTCAACCACACCATCTTGGCACCGGCGCCATTGTTCAGCTCTTCGGCTTCGTGACCCTGCGCGAGGGGTACCTGGGGGTTGAGCCAACGATTGACCTCTAGGCGCGCTTCTTCTCCTTGAAGCAGTAGGGCCCGTCGGCCGGGGAGTTTGCCGACTGTGGCGCCGCCGTCATCTCCAAGCGGTCGGGGGCAGATTTCCCCAAGACCCCGCTCGAAGATTTTGCCAAGAAGTAGCAGAATTCCTTCTTCTACATATGCAACCATGGCGCGGACCATGTTAACTTTCCGCCCTTCGTTATCGCGCCGCCACGGGCGAAGACAAACTGGGGCTACTCGCTCTGGTGCCCGTCGCAGGAGATCGTCAACCTCTGCGAGCGGGTGACGATGATAAGGACGCATGAGGGGCTCACCGGCACGGATCTCCTCGCCGCGTTCATCACCCGCCGGGTCCTTCCACTTCAGAGGCGCTCCTGCGTCATCAACGAGATGATGGGCCTGCAGGACCCCAATTGAATCGGGTCGACGCGGCTGTCTGAGGAGCAGGTCGCGCGCGGTGTTAATGACATCTCCAAGGCCAACCTTGGAGAGGATTGGCGATTTGGCAAGGCATCGTATAGCCAGTCGAACCCGGTGCCGCAGGTGAGCGTCTGGTTTTCTTATTTTGCCGCCACGCATCTTCTTGTTCGTCCCAACGCGACGCGGGAGATTCTCTTGAACGCAATCCGGCACCCTTACGCCCGGGCTCTGTCGCAGGTGGCGCCGGTGGCACCAGAGGAGCCCGCGGCCCGAGGCGGCAAGGAGGCGGCCGAGTTCGATGTCGGCGCTGGGCGCCGAGCCGGTAAGTCTTGCATGTTTCCTTCTTTATTTTATCTTGAATTGTTGATCATGTCGCGGTGAAGGCGATGCTGACGCCGGTTGTTGGTGTAGCAGCGTTGGATGGGGGAGGTGGTGACGCGGCCGGAGCCGGGTCCTCGCATGGGGCGGCGCCGAGCCGCGCGCATGAAAAGGATAGCATCGCACCGCGGCCCCGCAGATCGAAGCGCGCGGCGGACCCGGCCGAGCCTGGGAGGCCGGCCAAGAAGAAATGCGGGAGGCCGACCCTGGTCCCGGTCTTAACGGGATAAGCTTCATTTCCTTCTTGGGCCTGGATTTCTTGAGCTAGTCTTGTCTCTTTTTGCTTATTCTGCCTTCTTCTTCAGGTCGCCCATCGCGCTCGCGAGGGCGGCGACGGAGGCTGCGGCCGCCGAAGGGGCCGCGTTCCGCAGGAGCCGGTCTGACCTTGCTGGCCTGGCCGGGGAGGAGGGACGGGGCGACTCAGACCTCGGCCTGGACCAGGATGACGCCGAGACCTTAGCCTGGCGGGACAAGAACCGGGCCGAGGCGCAGCTGGAGGTGGCGTCGGTCCAGGCTTGGATCGACGCGACGGCGGCATGGGCGCGATCCGGCGTGGAGCCGGCCTAGCGCGAGATGCCGGAGGGCAAGGTGGTGGCGGCGACGGTTTTTGAGCCGCCGTCGGTGAGGGAGCGCGGCCGTGGGGGCCGGGCTGAGGTGGTGATCCTCGTCCGGGGGGTCATGGAGGAGGGGTGCGACACTCCGCTGTGAGCCAACGTGGTCGGGCGTGCGGGGGCTGATGGTGGTGGAGGCGGCGGTGCCGGAGGCGCCACCGATTATGGAGGTGGCATCGCGGGCGGCGGTGCCTGAGGTGACGACGCAGGGCGTCCTGGCGTCCGGGTCGCCGTCGGCACTGGGAGGGGCGTCAAAGGAGGTGCTGGCCATGCTGCACGCGACCAGTGGGGTGCATGCCCTGGTGCCCCAGTAGGGCGGGCGCTGAGCTGCCGTGCCACAGCCCGCACGGAGCGAGAGCGCGGCCGTCTTCGGGGCTCAGACCCAGGAGGAGGCGGCGCTGGATGCCATCAGCCGCCGCCTACGAGGCCGAACGGAGCGGCTTGAGGCCTTCACCCAGGCCGAGATGGAGCGGACGCGCGACCTGGAGCACATCGTTCTGGTAAGTCCTTCTTGTTTTGTTTCCTTGTAATTTCTTCATTGTGGAGGTGCACCAGCGCACCCACTGGGTGTAGCCCCCGAGGTTCGGGCCAACTACATATTAGTTGGGTCGAATCTTTAGATGACCGGGCCTTGTTCTGACTTCTGTCCTTTTCAGCATCTTGACGCCTTCCGGGTTGCCGCCTTCAACCGGCTCCTGGGCAAGCATCGGGAGCTCAAGGAGCAACTTGCTGCCAAGGAGGAGGAACTTTGCGTCGCCGCAGGTACATTCATGCTCTTTTCTAGTGGGGGCACGCTAGCGCACCCACTGGGTGTAGCCCCCGAGATTCGGGCCAACTGTGTAACAGTTGGGCAAAATCATAAGTCTTGTCTTTTTTTCTTTTGCTGAATTCTTTTTCTTTGCAGCCGAGGTGCTATCTTGGCGGACCCGGCTGCGCCGGGTTGGTCACCATTATGACCGGCTTGTTGCCGACACCGGTTGTCTTGGTGTTGAGGCGGCGCAGGCGAGGGCGGAGGCGGCCGCGGCCCGGCGATCTCTTGACGATGCCAACCGGCTGCATGAGTAGCTGGCGGGTCACAAGAGCCGCCTCGAGGCCGAGGTGGAGCTTCTGAAGACGGAGGCCACCAAGGTGATGGAGACACAGCAGGCCCTGGCCGAGCCGGACCAGCAGCTCGGCCAGCTGGCCGACGACAAGGGCCGGCTCCAGGCCGAGGTGGATCGCCTGCGGGAGCAGGCCGCCGCGGCCGAGGAGGCTCGTCAGGGCGAGACTCATCGCCGGGAGGCGGCTGAGAAGGCGGCCGAAGACAAGGACGCCGAGCTGAAGGCGGCCCTTGCTAAGGAGGCCGATCTGGAGAAGGCACTCGGGGAGCGCGACCGTGTCATGGAGCGGGAACGGCATGGTACGTTGCTCGAGGCGCAGCACCTGGAAGAGTCCTTCTCTAGTAAGTGCTGATTGTTGTAATTTTGCGGGTCGGGACCTGGCTTTTCGTCCTTGTAGTTCTTGTAATCTTGCTTCTTCCTTTTGTGGCAGGGGCCTTCCCGGAGACGCAGCGGCTGGCGAAGGAAGCCGTCCGCTACCAGTGCGACCCGACCGGCGTTGTCGGGTCTGGGACGGATCCACGGGTGGCCTGGACCTTTCTGGAGATCATTGCCGCTTCAGAGGCCCGCCTACGGGTCCTGGGGACGCAGATGGAGAGGCTGTCCCAGGCTGGCACCACGATGACGGCGAACCTGTGGCTGGACTCCGTCCATCCGCGTAGCTTCTCGCGCTTGGCGCATTGTTTGGAGATGGGCCCGGACCGTCTTGGCGAGTGGCGTGTTTTCGCCGCCCGTGTCGGTGCCGAGATGGCGCTTCGGTTCGCGCTGTCTTGGCATCCAGATCTTCAGCTGGACGCACTGATGGGCCAACACGCTGGTTCGGAGCAGCTGCTGCAGGAGCAAGCCGGCCGGATTGCCTCCCGGGCCAGCTACATCGCCGAGTTCGCCTTCCAGGACGAGTTCCATCCGGAGCGGACGGAAGACGGCAGGGCCGTGGATGGCAACGACTATGGCTTGCTTCTCCATGACCCGGAGGGGAGCTCGGAGGAGACGGGCGTCTACGGCGACGCGGATGCTGAGGAGGACACCGGTGTCATGCCGGACCCGGAAGCCGCTAGAGGAGGGTCGTCGACGTCGCGACGCGGTGCTGGAGATGCCTGAGATACTTTACGCAGAATCTGTTAAGTAGTAGGTCCACCCACCAACTCGGGGTTGTTTTAGGGTGTAATGAACTCGGGCCGTGGGCCTTTGTTTTAAATATTTGTGTGTGAATGTCGTGAGTGCTTTTTTGCTCTTTGCCTTCCGCTTTTTCGAACCAATTTCATGCGCTTTTCCTTTCTCAAACATCCCCCCCCCGCAAGTCAGACGACCGAGGCTCCGGTCAATGACAAGGGGTTCGATTCTTCGAGAGGCGTGTGCAGGACTTGGGTCCTTAGAAGCGTTGAGCGAGAGCGAAACACTCACTGGGCCGGCTAGCGGCAATCCGGCTTGGCCGGTTGGCGAGCAGCCGGTCGTCCGGCTACTTTTTTGAGGAGTGATGGGTCGGGTTGGTTGACCCGGCGGCCTTTGACTTAGTGTATTAATTGTAAAGGAGCTTTGGCCCGTTGTGCTTGCCCGCCGACAGCCAGAGCTGGATCTGCGGTTTTAGGGCGAAGTGCGGGGCCGCGGCGTCCCAACATTTTCAGGAATCACCAAGTAATGCGGCGGGGTGGCGACCGAGCCGGCCTGCCCCCGAGCCCCCGGGTCGAGCTAGTCGAGCCGGTGGCCGGGTTCAGTGGTAAAGTGATGCAGATAAATATGGACATAATAAATTTGTCGGCAAAAGGTAGCCCCCAAGTTTCGTTCGGGGACCCGGTAGTTTCATGCATTTACAAAAGACGACAATACATACACTCGTGCGGCTAACTGTAAAACGGGCGGAGGAGTTCCGCGTTCCACGGCAGGGTCGTTTCTTCGCCGGCTGTGTGCTTCTTGCGATTCTTTGACTTGCGTGGGTCGATGAGGTAGTAGGCGTTGCGGTCGCGCAAGGCTCTGCTCACGATGAACGGGCCCTCCCATGGAGAGGACAGCTTGTGTTGGCCTGCCTGCTCTTGGACGAGTCAGAGGACGAGGTCGCCTTTGCGGAATGCGAGAGGCTTGATCTTCTTGCTGTGGTAGTGCCTTAGGCCTTGCTGGTAGATAGCCGAACGGCTAAGTGCCAGAAGGCGCGCTTCTTCGAGCAGGTCGACGCCATCTTTGCATGCCTCTCTTGCTTCGGCTTTGGTGTACATTGCGACACACGGCGAGTCGAACTCGATGTCGGTCGGGATGACAGCTTCGGATCCATAGACGAGGAAGAACAAGGTGAACCCGGTCGACCGATTCAGCGTTGTGCGCAGACTCCAAAGTACCGCTAGCAACTCGTCAAGCCAGCTGCCGGGTGAGCGGATAAGTGGCTCGACGAGTCACGGCTTGATGCCGGACAGGATGAGTCCGTTGGCCCACTCGACCTGCTCGTTGGACTGCAGATGTGCCACGGAGGCCAGGTCGAGGCGGATGGCGGAGACGGAGCAGTATTGCTCGAGCGTTCCCTTGGTGAAGTTGGTGTCGTTGTCGGTGATGATGTTGTTCAGCATGCCGTAGGCACCGCTATGTCGTTGATGAACCGGACGGCTGTTGGCCCGTCCAATTTCTTGATAGGTCTTGCCTCGATCCACTTGGTAAATTTGTCCACTGCCACCAGTAAGTGCGTCATGCCGCCTCAAGTAGTTTTGACTGGTCCCACCATGTCGAGTCCCCAGACCGCGAAGGGCCAGGCGATCGGTATGGTGCGGAGCGCTGACGCCGGCTGGTGGCTGCATTTGCTGAAGCGTTGGCACCCTTCACATTTGAGAGCGAGCGACTCGGCGTCTTTGAGGGCCGTGGGCCAATCGAAACCATGGTGGAACGCCTTGGACACCAAGGATCGTGATGCAGCGTGATGCCCACACTTGCCCTAGTGAATGTCGAGGAGGATGTCGATGCCGCGATCCTGCTCGACGCAGCGCTGGAAGACGCCGGTAGAGCTGCGTTTGACGAGCTCGTTGTTGATGATGCTGTAGGCGGATGCCCGGCGCTGAATTTGCCGAGCCTCGGTCTCGTCCATGGGGAGAACCCCGTTCTCCAGAAACTCCGATATCGGGAGAGCCCAAGATGGAGCTGCAACCACTGCGAAGACGGCCACCAGGGTGGGTTCCGGGTCGGCAGCCCCTGAGCCGGGTTGAGCAGCCCCCGGGTTGGGGATGGCGACGACCGGGTCTGGGATGATGGTGGCCGGGTCGAGCTGAGCAGCCCCTGGGCCAGGTTCAGCAGTCCCCGAGCTGACTTGGGGTGCAGCCGGGTCGTCTGGAACATGAATGGACTCGGAGTCCGGCGATGGCCTGACGGACAGCTTACGCAGGTGCTCGAGGGAGACGCTGGACGGGATGGCTTGTCGTGAAGAGGCGATCTTGGCGAGCATGTTGGCTGCTTCGTTCTCCGCGCGCGGGACGTGGAGGAATTCGCAGCCCTCGAAGGATCCAGACAGCTTATGGACGAGGAAGCGGTAGCTTGCCATGTTGGAGTCGCGGGCGTCCCATTCGCCGGTGCAGTGCCGCACCACCAGGTCCGAGTCGCTGTAGCACAGGATGCGCCGGATGCCAAGTTCCTTGGCAAGCCGGAGGCCGTGCACAAGGGCTTCATACTCGGCGACGTTGTTGGAGGCGGCGAAGTGGATCTGGAGCGCGTAGCGGAGCCAGTCGCCCTTCGGAGATGACAGTACGATGCTGGCCCCTAAGCCGAGTCGCATCTTGGACCCGTCAAAGTGCATGCGCCAGTGCGTCGAGTCGGGAGGCGGCGGCAGGTACCGGGTCTCGGTCCAGTCGACGAGGAAATCGGTTAGGGCCTGAGACTTGATTGTGGTGCGGGGCTCATAGAGGATGGTGAGGCCGGCTAGCTAGATCGCCCACTTGGTGACCTGGCGGAGGCGTCCTGGCACCCGATGATTTCTCCGATAGGCGCTGTGCTGACAACTGATACGTCCATTTTGCATCATGCTTTTATATTGATATTTACTGCATTATGGGCTGTTATTTCACGTTATGTCAAAATACTTATGGCTATTCTCTCTTATTTTACAAGGTTTACATGAAGAGGGAGAATGCCGGCAGCTGGAATTTTGGGCTGGAAAAGGAGCAAATATTGGAGGCCTATTCTGCGCAACTCCAAAAGTCCTGAAACTCCACGGAATATCTTAAAAGAAATAAAGAAAAATCGTCGCCAAAGATGAGGGCCAGGGGGCCCACACGCTGCTCACGAGGGTGGGGTGCGCGCCGCCCTGGGCGCGCCCCCTACCTTGTGGGCCCCCTGGTGGCTCTCCGACGCCCGTCTTCTCCTATATGAAGTCTTTCGATGAGAAAAAAAATAGAAGGCAACCTTTCGGGATGAGACTCCGCCACCACGAGGCAGAACCTTGGCGGAACCAATCTAGGGCTCCGGCAGAGCTGTTCTGCCGGGGACACTTCCCTCCGGGAGGGGGAAATCATCACCATCGTCATCACCAACGCTCCTCTCATCGGGAGGGGGCAATCTCCATCAACATCTTCACCAGCACCATCTCATCTCCAAACCCTAGTTCGTCTCTTGTATCCAATTCTTGTCTCCAAGTCCGGGATTGGTGCTAGTAGGTTGCTAGTAGTGTTGATTACTTCTTGTAGTTGATGCTAGTTGGTTTATTTGGTGGAAGATCATGTGTTCAGATCCTTTATGTGCATTATTACCCCTCTAATTATGAACATGAATATGCTTTGTGAGTAGTTACATTTGTTCCTAAGGACAAGGGAGAAGTCTTGCTATTAGTAGTCATGTGAATTTGGTTTCCGTTCGATAATTTGATAAGACTTATGTTGTCTAACCTCTAGTGGTGTTATGTGAACGTCGACTACATAACACTTCACCATTATTTGGGCCTAGAGGAAGGCATTGGGAAGTAATAAGTAGATGATGGGTTGCTAGAGTGACAGAAGCTTAAACCCTAGTTTATGCATTGCTTCGTAAGGGGCTGATTTGGATCCATATGTTTCATGCTATGGTTAGGTTTACCTTAATACTTTTGTTGTAGTTGAGGATGCTTGCAGTAGAGTTTAATCCTAAGTGGGATGCTTGTTCAAGTAAGAACAACACCCAAGAACCGGTCCACCCACATATCAAATTATCAAAGTACCGAACGCAAATCATATGAGCGTGATGAAAACCATCTTGACGATATTCCCATGTGTCCTCGGGAGCGCTTTTCCTATTATAAGAGTTTGTCCAGGCCTGTCCTTTGCTACAAAAAGGATTGGGCCACCTTGCTGCACTTTATTTACTTTTGTTACTTGTTGCTCTTTACAATTTATCTTATCACAAAACTATCTGTTACCACTTATTTCAGTACTTGCAGAGAATACCTTGCTGAAAACCGCTTATCATTTCCTTCTGCTCCTCGTTGGGTTCGACACTCTTACTTATCGAAAGGACTACGATAGATCCCCTATACTTGTGGGTCATCAAGACTCTTTTCCAGCGCCGTTGCCGGGGAGTGAAGCACCTTTGGTAGGTGGAATTTGGTAAGGAAAAATTTATATAGTGTGCTGAAATTTTCTGTCACTTGTTACTATGGAAAGTAATTGTCTGAGGGGCTTGTTCGGGGTATCTTCACACCGTCCAGTAGAGCAAAGAGTTGCTCCTCAACCTACTCAACCTACTGAACCTATTGAAAATGAAACTCCTTTGGAGATTCCTTTGAGTTTGATGGAAAAACTGCTAGCTAACACTTTTACAGGAGATGGAACAAAGCATCCTGATGAACATCTATGCTATGTGGATGATGTTTGTGGACTATTTAAGCTACAGGTATACCCGATGATGTTGTTAAGAAGAAGGCCTTCCCTTTATCTTTTAAGGGAGACGCATTAACAAGGTATAGGCAATGTGATGATATGAGATCATGGAACTATAAAAGATTGAAATTGGAATTTCATCAAAAGTATTACCCTATGCATCTTGTTCATCGTGATCGCAATTATATATATAATTTTTTGTCTCACGAAGGAGAAAGCATCGGTCAAGGTTGGGAGAGGCTTAAATCCATGTTATATTCATGCCCCAATCATGAGCTCGCAAGAGAAGTGATTATGCAAAGTTTTTATGCTCGGCTTTCTGATAACAATGGCACCATGCTCGATACTTCCTGTGCTGGCTCTTTTATGATGAAGACTATTGAATTCAGATGGAATTTATTGGATAGAATTAAACACAACTCTGAAGATTGGGACCTCGACGAAGGTAAGGAGTCAGGTATGACACCTAAGTTTGATTGTGTTAAATCTTTTATGGATACCGATATTTTCCGTAAGTTTAGCACTAAATATGGACTTGACTCTGAGATAGTAGCTTCTTTCTATGAATCCTTTGCTACTTATGTTGATCTCCCCAAAGAGAAGTGGTTTAAATATCATCCTCCCATAGAAGTAAAAGTAGCTACACCTATTAAAGTTGAAGAAAAGACTGTCACTTATAATGATCCTATTGTTCCCACCTCTTATGTTGAGAAACCACATTTCCCTGTTAGAATGAAGGATCATCCTAAAGCTTCAACTGTTGTTCATAAAAGCAATATTAGAACTTATACACCTCCTGAGCAAGTCAAAGTAGAACCCAATATTGCTATTGTTAAAGATCTCTTGTCTGATAATATTGATGGGCATGTTATTCAATTCCAGGGTGAAACTGCTAGAATTGCTAAACCTTGTGATAGAGATAAACATAGACCTGTGGTAGGCATGCCTATTATTTCAGTTAAAATAGGAGATCATTCTTATCATGGCTTATGTGATATGGGTGCTAGTGCTAGTGTAATACCCATTGACTTATACAGAGAAATTATGCATGATATTGCACCTGCTGAGTTAGAAGAAATTGATGTTACAATTAAACTTGCCAATAGAGATACTATTTCACCAGTGGGAATTGTTAGAGATGTTGAAGTCTTGTGTGGGAAAACCAAATATCCCGCTGATTTTCTTGTTCTTGGTTCTCCACAAGATAGCTTTTGTCCCATTATATTTGGTAGACCCTTCTTGAATACTGTTATTGCTACGATAGAGTGCAAAAAGAATGTTGTTACTATTGGCTTGGATGATATGGTTCATGAGTTTAATTTCTCTAAATTTAGTAAAAAGCATCGTGATGAAGAATTTCCTAGTAAGGATGAAATTATTGGTCTTGCTTCTATTGCTGTACCTCCTAGTGATCCTTTAGAACAATATTTGCTAGACCATGAAAATGATATGTTCATGAATGAAAGAAGAGAAATAGATGAAGTATTCTTCAAACAGGAACCTATTCTGCAACACAATTTGCATGTTGAAATCCTAGGGGATCGTCCTCCACCCAAGGGTGATCCCATGTTTGAGCTTAAATTGTTGCCTGATAATCTTAAATATGCTTATCGGGATGAAAAGAAAATATATCCTGTCATTATTAGCACTAACCTTTCAGAGCATGAAGAAGAAAGATTATTGAAAACTCTAAAGAAGCACCGCGCTGCTATCGGATATACTCTGGATGATCTTAAGGGCATCAGTCCCACTCTATGTCAACATAAAATAAATTTGGAAGCGGATGCCAAACCAGTTTGTGATCCTCAACGACGTCTGAATCCTAAAATGAAAGAAGTGGTAAGAAAAGAAATACTCAAGCTTCCGGAGGCAGGTATAATTTATCTCATTGCTGATAGTCAGTGGGTATGTCCTGTCCATTGTGTCCCTAAGAAGGTAGGTTGTCGCGACCGGTTTTCCGGGTATTAAATTCCAGAAAATGGCCGTTGTGCTCACCAGTCCCAGGATAACTGTTAGCTGACGAGGCACCAACTTGATACAGAAATTCCAAACAAAATACAACATATGTAGTACAAGACCATTCTGGCCTGTGAGTACAACAAATGGTTTCTAGTGGTTGACGGCGGAAGCGGGTTGTGAATCATCAGTGTGTGTGGGACTCCATTTCCCACAGGAACAGCTGACCAGGTTAACTCCTATCTTCGCGAGGCTGCTATCGCCGTTGCTTAGGTTCCGGGGCTGTCATCATGGTCGCTCCTCTCCGTGCAAGAAATCTGGCCAAGACAATAGCCAGGGACAAGCCAGTGAGTACTTTGAATGTACTCGCAAACATTATGAATACGGGTATAATATAACAACGATGTGTTGAAAATATTTTATGCTCATGACGTCAGTCACAAAAGATAATAAAACTCCTTATGCACGCAAGCATGTTATTTATGAATATGCAATAATATAGTAATATTAAAAATTATGAAATAAATAACAAGCATGCCACAGTCGGGCGTCTTAGCGACACCACATAAAGGGCTTCAAAAGAAATGCCACAGTCGGGCGTCTCAGTGACACCACATAAAGGGCTTTAAAGAAATGCCACAGTCGGGCGTCTCAGCGACACCACATAAAGGGCTTAAAAGAAATGCCACAGTCGGGCGTCTCAGCGACACCACATAAAGGGCTTTAAAAGAAATGCCACAGTCGGGCATCTCAGCGACACCACATAAAGGGCTTTAAAAGAAATGCCACAGTCGGGCGTCTCAGCGACACCACATAAAGGGCTTTAAAAGAAATGCCACAGTCGGGCGTCTCAGCGACACCACATAAAGGGCTTTAAAAGAAGCAATCATAGTGAGTATCCCGGAGGTAAAACCATCCCAGGGATAGTCAATATTTCAAATGATACAAAGGGGTTAGTCCGTAATAAAAATAATAATCATAATCATCATAAGTCACAAGTCACAATCCATGTTCCGGATTAACAGTTTTCTCCTCCGAAGACCGACACTAAGACCGACACTTGACCCATCCCAGACAGTAATCCTTAACCATGGACACGGCTATTCGAATAGGTTTAATCTCTGCAGAGGGTGTACTCTTTACCCATGGGTAACGGATTCCTTTAGTCCATCGGGACTAATTCCGTCTACGGTCTTTTAAATGAAAACGCACCTGACTTGCACACACCAGCTTAACTCACCGGTGTCTGGAATCACCCACAACACTCGTTAAGCAAAACTCTAAGTGGGGAGGCTACAACCTTGATTAGCATGGGATCACAAAATTTATACGGCGCGCAAAACTGGGGAAGCTACCCCCTTGGCTACAACTGAAAACACCCATGCCCCCTGACCAGATGATTGGCTTTAATCCATGGCCGTGGTACCCTCATCCCGGCCCCTCTGTACGGTGTGTGCTAGAAAGGGGTTGACAAATTACTGAACCGTACTCTACAGGTCGTAGAGACGAGTGGTAGTATGAAACTAGTATGGGGGTTACTGGAATCGATCTACGGTCGACTCAGGAGGTTTATAAATTTCCCTGCATGACATGTATAATGAAAATATTTTAACCAACAGAATCACCGCTCACTATACCTCACTATGCCATGCCGGACATAACCGTCCCGACGGAGACCGGCGACAAACTCATGCCTACCCAAGGCAGAGGTTTTCCCGTATTCCTTCCGGCATGCATGCAAGGCACATGAGGATGATTATCATCACAAGTGTGTTCATTTCCAACAGCATGGAAATCACTAATATGCATTCATGCATATGATCATATCACATGAAATAACAAGTTCTCCGAAATGAGGTGGTGTTATAAACGTGTCAACGAAACCACCAAAAATATTATGCCGGGGTTCAGAATGTTTGCCTTCAAGGTGTGGAAAGGCAGGGTGCACTCCAAAACTTTTGAAAGTTTTCTTCTCTCTCTCCAAAGTCCTATTTTAAATAAATTTGAATTAACACACAAATTAAAAAACAGCACAAAAAGTTGTTTGAAATTTTTTCAAATAAATCTTAAAATAAACTAGGTTAAATTTGAGAGAGGTAGGAAAAAGAATCAATTCATTTAGAGTTATAATTAAAAAGTTATAGCCAGTCAAAGTTGTGGTCAAAATCTGTTTTAAAAAAATAAAATAGAAAAAGAAAATGCTTCGGATAAATACACGTCGAAGACGTACTCTGGGAATACGCCTTCACTTATCCTGTGTGGACCGTGCACTGGGTCACTGACGGTGGGCCCGCCTGGCCCACTGGTCAGGTTTGACCAGTCCACGCGGGCGCTGTCTTCCTTCGACCGAACAGAGACGAAGCTCCGGCGATCGCCGCCGGCGAACGGAGGCATCCCACGGGGATCCAAGGACGGGGATGGATCCGCAAGATCAAGGCGGTCCTTTCGGTGGTCTACTTGTCGGCGGGGACGGAGTGAGTCGTCAGCGGTGAGCTCCGCGGCGGCCGGTGGCTTCGGGAGTGCTGGGGGGTTTGAACTCCGGTGGCAATCGATCGTGTTTGAGGTGCTGGACGGCTCCGTAAGGGTGAGATGAGAAGGTTGGTGGTACTGGTTGGACTGGAGGGGCTCGGCTCGCGACGAATCGGACTGAGACATGGCGGCGGCCGAACCGACCAGAGTCGGGGAAGACGGTTTCCCTCTAACGATTGCGGGCTGAGGGGGTGCCATGGGGGTGGCCTAAGGTTGCCTGCGTGCTCGAATGAGTTCGGGGGCCTCTTTATATAGCGCGACGAGGTCGGTTTGCGGCGGCCGGATAAGAACGACGGCGGACCGCCTTCCTGTAGCTTGGGCGACGTGGCGGCGATGAGCGCTAGGGGACATGCTTGCGGATGATCTCGCACTGCTCCAGGAGGCAGGTGGCAAGCGCTGGTGGCTTGGGAGGCACCGACCTGGCCGAGACGCACTGCGGACGCCGGCGTGCCGCCAAGAGCTCTGATGGCGGTGCTGTAGGCTGCCAGGGGGGGCTTGGCGCCTTGCGGGGAGAAGGGGAGCGTGTGGCGTGGTGCTACAGAGCGGGTAAGAACCAGGGGCGCGACGTGTCGGCTCGGGCGTGGCACGTGCAATACACGTGCTCTGCTCGCGCCCAGAGCACGCCCAGGACATGTTCGACGAAATGCCGGGGCATGCCAGGGGTCTCGGGTGAGGTTGGCAAGCAACAGAACTAGATTAGCGATAAAGGGAAGATCAAGGGACAAGGTGGTTTGGTCAGGAGACCAAGTTCACAATGTAGACTTGAAATCATGCCAATTCTGGCTATGCACTCAGGGTGTTTGTCAAAATGCCACAGGCACCTAGGCATTTCTTGGAGTGGCCAAATTCTCCAGATCAGTGTCTCTTTGGATGGAAGAGAGGGTGGTGAGGTTAGTTTGTGAAAAGCACAAACTTGCTAGTGCAAGTTTTGTAGAACTCCAATTCTGGACAGGAGGTGAATGGCATCATTTCAAGAACCAAAAATGATCCAATGGGTGCATGCTCCTGGTCTTAGGGGTTTAGTATGGAGGACTACAAGTAGGAGAAAGCTCATGGGTAAAGGAGCAACTTAAGAAGTAGTTGCTATACAAACCATCATGTTGGACCAGAATGAAGAAGAGGTTGATTCACTCAAAAAACTTTCAAAGGTCATCACTGGGTTTTTCATAAAGTGGAATCATATGCTGCTACTAACATCCCATAATTTTGGTGGAAGCTAGAAAGAAATATTTAAATGAGCTGCAGTGCAAAATTGCCCACTGGACCAGAGAAGAAAATTGGGTGTAGAGCTCAAAATATTTCATGAATAAAAGATATTTTTGCATAAAAGTGATTTACAAACATCACATGACATCTCCAAATTTTGGTTGCAATTTTAAGTGAATTTATCAAATGGTTGTAGTTCAAATATGGCCATATAATCTTGGAAAACCATTTTTCAAGAAATAAAGATCAAGCAAATTAGTTATGTAATTAGTTCTACTAATAAAAGAAACATTTTTCTTGAGAGGTTAAACAAGTCCATTAACATATTTGAAAAGTTTTCTTTTTGGGGAAAACTCCATAATAATCAAGAGAGAAAATGGTCCAAAAATCAAAAGGGAGCCCAGAAAATAAAAATTTTAATTTCCTGACAAAATTGTAATTAACAAAACAAGGTTAAAATTTTGGGGTGTCACAACACTACCCCCCTAAAGAAAAAATCTCGTCCTCGAGATTTGCTAAGAGCCGTTGTGAAAAACAACTATCCCACGGTTACGGTTTTTTTGCAAGCAGTGTATGTGTCCGAGCGGTTGTGAGTCTGCTGCCGTGGTGTTGTGTGAATAAAACAATCCATATAGTGAGAGGATAAACGATGCAGCACCTCAGGGAAAAGAAATCTCCCTCCAGGATCTTTCGCGATTACAATGTTTTATCACAAAGAAAACTACTCATATTAGTAGGAACTAAATACTCGAGTCGTCGCACAAATTCGAGGCACCATGCATAAGCAATAATAAACGCTGCAATAACAAATACCGCAGTGACGTCTAAAATGAGAAAGGTAACTGGACGGGTTCTCGAGAAAATGTCGCTAGTAATGGGATACACTCCTCTTCTATCGGAGGGAGTGGATTGACCAGTCGATGTATGTGTGTCTCCGGGTCAGGCCTCAGTGGTCTGCCGATGGCAATTTGAGGATTCAAATCAGAGAGACTCTGGAGATAATCCATTACTCGCTGGTTCAGGTGCTCTTGACCGATGATATACTGGATAAGGTTGGCTAGCACCGGGTCTCTCTCAATCCGCCCACCGGGAAAAGATGTTACTCCTCCGGGTGCTGCATGGCTCGGGAAATAATAATATCCTCGTTCGCGGGCATAGGGTACTGCAGATCGAAGACGAGCAATCGCTTCCTTCGTAGCAGCTTCTATGGCCAGGCGTGGGGTTGGCATAGATTTCCCCACGAAGGAAACCTCCGTTGGATCTTGGTTGGGGTCTATGGGAGGGATGTGTACTGCTGCCCAATATTCCGAGGTGGAAGGGGTGATTCTCGATTTGAACAGCTCGTACTGGGGTGGCTGGGTAGAACCCATGGTACTGCAGGTAAAGTCCCACAATATTTTGACAAAGCTACCTGGGGTTGCATCTGGGGTTCTCAGATATATACCAGGGCTCGGCATGGCAAGAAAAGGTTGTGAGGGTGGTGCACAAGGGGTGGGGTGCTTGGTAAGATCACGGGGTGGCCTTTTTATAGCACTGAAGCTGGGTCATTTTTATCGTGGTGTAAGGTAATAAATTTGCCAGCTTAGCTCCAAGGGTCGAGGTCAAAGCCACAGATACATACCTCACTAAAGTGACGTATCACTGTGGGATTGTCGGGGTTGGTCTTGGTAGCTGTGCTCGGAACAATATGCAACTGCGTGCTGACATATTCCTGCAAGGCTACTATTTAAAACAGGGGCACAACAACAGGCTGCGTTAATTCACAAGGTCACTCGGTTACAAACCGAGGATACACTGAGACTTGGCACTACTCGGGTGACTTAGTCTACCTCGTTTACATCCAAACGGGCGTGCCTTGTGGATGTCGAGGTTTCTCCACGGGTCTCACCGTTGGAAATAGCCGGGGATGGTGGAGGAACTGCAGGGTCGGGGTAGCGATGATGACCATCGCGGGGCTTGTTAGCCACAACCCCGCTGGAGTGTGCTCCCAAAACTATCTGTTACCACTTATTTCAGTACTTGCAGTGAATACCTTGCTGAAAACCACTTATCATTTCCTTCTGCTCCTCGTTGGGTTCGACACTCTTACTTATCGCAAGGACTACGATAGATCCCCTATACTTGTGGGTCATCAACAACGGTGACGATGTGCTCTTGGAAGTACTGCTTCAACTTCTTGGCGGTGAGGTATACGCCGTAACACATCCTCTGGTAATGCGGGTAGTTCTGCTTGGAAATGGAGAGCACCTCGCTCAGGTAGTAGACTGGTCGCTGGACAGCTTGGATCTTGCCCTTCTCTAGTCACTCGAGCACCAGCACCGTGTTGACCGCCCGCGAGGTCGCGGCTATGTAGAGCAACAACGGCTCCTTGTCGGTTGGCACAGCCAGGACTGGTGCGGTGGAGAGCATGCGCTTGAGGTCTTGGAAGGCCTCGTCTGCCTTGCCGTTCCACTCGAACAGGCTTGTCTTCTTCATCAGCTGGTACAGGGGGAGCACCCTCTCGCCCAGCCGGCTTAGGAACCAGCTGACCGAGGCGAAGCACCCGGTGAACTTCTGGACGTCGCGCAGCTGAGTCGGCCTGCGCATGCGCTCGATGGCCTTGATCTTCTCCGGGTTCGCCTCAATGCCGCGTTCCGAGACGAGGAAGCCGAGTAGCTTTTCGGTCGGGACGCCGAAAACACACTTTTCCAGGTTGAGCTTGACCTTGTATTCATGGAGGTTGGCGAACGTTTCCTTCAAATCGTCGAGGAGCGTGAGGTGCTGCTTGGTCTTCACCACAATGTCGTCCACGCACACGTGGATGTTGCGGCCAAGTTGAGGCAGCATGCATTTCTGCATGCAATGTTGGAAGGTGGCGCCGGCGTTCTTCAATCCGAATGACATGGTAATGTAACAGTACGCCCCAAAGGGCGTGATGAAGGACGTCGTCATGGCATCGGCCGGGTCCAGCTTGATCTGGTGGTAGCCTGAGTAAGCATCCAGGAAGGACAGGAGTTCGCACCCAGTGGTCGAGTCGATGACTTGGTCAATCCGCGGGAGAGTGAACGGATCATTGGGATAGGCCTTGTTGAGGTAGGTGTAGTCGATACACATGCGCTAGATTTTGTTCTTCTTCAGGACAAGGACTGGATTGGCCAGCTACTTGGGGTGAAACACCTCCATTATGAAGCCGTCCGCCAAAAGCTTAGCGACCTCTTCACCAATGGTTCTTCTCTTCTCTTCAGAAAATCGTCGGAGCGGTTGACGGACAGTCTTGGCGTCCTTGCGGACGTGAAGTTTGTGCTCGGCGTACTTCCTCGGGATAACCAGCATGTCCTTGGGGGTCCATGCAAAGATATCCCGATTCTCACCGAGGAGGTCGACGAGCTCGCCTTCCTATTTGCTGTCGAGGCGGGAGCCAATGACCACGTACTTGCTGCAGCTTAGGTCTTCAGGGTTGAGCTTCACTTTCTTGGTCTCCTTGGAGGGTTTGAAGGAAGCCTCGTCGGCCGGGTCGGAGGTCAGGATCGACGCATCAGAGGCCTCGCCTTCCAGGGCGATGATCCGGTCGAGCTGGCGCCGCTCCTCGGCAATGACCAGCGACTCGGCCAGCTTGGCGCCGTCTCGGGCGCACTCCAGAGACTTGTGGTAGTCGCCGGTGATGGTAATGAGGCCCTTGGGACCCGAAATCTTCATCTTCAGGTACACGTAGTGGGGAACCGCCATGAACTTTGCGAGTGCAGGCCGGCCCAGCAATGCATGATTCGCGCTAAACAGGTCCACCACCTCGAACCGGATTGGTTCGCGTCGGAAGTGGCTGCTATCGCCGAATAGGACATTGAGCCGAACCCGGCCAATGGGCGAGCAGGAAAGGCCGGGCACGATGCCGTGGAAGACTGTCCGGGTTGGCTCCAGGTCCTCGGCCTTTAGGCCGAGTTTGGTCATCGTGTCGCGGTAGAGGATGTTGATGCTGCTGCCGCCGTCGATGAGGACTCGAGAGAACTTGCATGTGCACCATGCGACGATGGTGGGGTTGAGGATGAGGGCGTATCCACCCAGACTCGGCATGACCGCCGGATGATCCTCACGGGTCCAGGTGATCGGGCGATCCGACCAGTGCATGAAATCCGGCTTGGCTGGGACGATGGTGTTCACCTCCTGCCGAAGAAGGCGCTCACTGCTTTTGTCGTCGCCGAGGTTGGTGAAGATGACGTAGGCCGCGTTCTGGTCAGGGTAGGCATCATTCCGCATCGCGCCGCTAGCGGGAGGAGGTGATGGAGGCGGTGGTGGAGGCCCTGCGCCTGGAGCTGGAGCCGGAGCCGGAGGAGGTGGAACATCTCCCCTCATGATGCGTTTGGTGATGGCGCACTGTTGAAGCGTGTGCGTGGAGGGTCTTGCGCTGCTGTGGTGCTTGCATGGAGCGTCGAGCATCTCTTCGAAACTCATGGAGGGTTGTCATGCCATCTTGCCGGTCTGCGGGCGCTTCGCCACCGGGTCCGCCACGGGCTCGGCGGCCGCGACGAGATGGTTGTCGTAACGCTGTGCCGGTTGGTCGGCCTTGCGCTTGTTGTTTTGGTGATGCTGCTGCCGGCTGCTTTCGCCGGCCAGCTTCGAAGGTGGAATCGGCTTTGCTTTGCCGGCTTCATCCAGCGCTACCTGGATCTTCAAGGCGTAGTCGGTGTTGGCATACTTGTCCACCATCACCATGGGCGCGGACATGGTGGCCGGCTCGGAGCGTAAGAGCTTGTGCTTGAGGAGGGTGCCGTCTCGGCACCCGTTGACGAAGTATTGGATCGCCTAGACTTCATGGATGCCCTCGCAGCTGTTTTGGAGCTCGGTCCAGCGTGCGAGGTACTCACGACCTGTCTCCGTCGGCCCCTACACGCACATGGCGAGCTGGCTAGCGCGACCGGGTCGCTTGTATGTCCTCGTGAAGTTGCGGGCAAAGGCCTCCTCGAAATTGACGCATGCGTTGATGCTGCCCATCCGTAGACTATTCAACCACGTGCGGGCCGACCCCTGGAGCATGAGCGGTGCGTAGCGCATGGCTAGACGACGATTGGCACCGGTGATACCAATGGCCGTGGTGTAGTCGGTGAGCCAGTCTTCTGGCTTCACGGTCCCACTGTACTTGGGGGTGTCGCGGGGGAGCATGAACCCTTTCAGGAAGGGCTCCTCCCGGATGCGTGGGCCGAAGCACGCCAGCACAATAGCGCCGCTCTCCTCCACCTCTAGGGAGCGAGCGAACTGATCGAGGCGGTGGCGTGCGGGTTGGTTGGAGCCAAACGCCGGCCCGGCTGGCCGGGTCCGTGCTGGGTCTCTGGGGTGGGCTCGTTGCCCAGAGCATCGGCGGCGGTGGCGGCCGGGTTGCGTCGAGTCCGGGCTTGGCCGGAGTGCCCCTCGCCGGTGGCGAGGAAGCCGTGTGCAGATGTTCGCCGGGTCCGCCAAGACGGGCGGAGCCGGATCCCGCCGGCTTGGTGAGCTGGTTGAGGCGATCCTGCTGGGTGTTGGCGGCGTGGAGGAGCTCATGCATCCGCCCGATGTGCTCCTTGAGCTCCTCGCTCGCGAGTTGGTCGATGCCGACCGCGGCTGCGTCTGCGATGCGCATGTTCTTCACTGGGGTTTCGTAGACGGTCCGGACGGCGCCGAAGGCTTGACCAATCGCTCCTCCTCGGGCGTGCGCGTCGGCGACCCGGCTTGCCTCGGCCGTGGCAGGCGTAACTCCATGGGCGGCGTCATGCTCCATCTGAGCGGCCTCCAGGCGGCGCCTGGTGGCGGCCAGCGTCTCGGACAGGTCCAGCATCTGCTGGCGCCTATCCTCGAGGTGGGATCGAGCTTCGACGACGTTGGTGGCATCGACGTCGGTGCCGATGGGGATGCGGAGGCTCTGCATCACAGCGCGCAGCGGGTCGGACGGCTCGGCCCGTTCCACGGTGGCCCTGGCCTCCGCGGCCTTCCTCATTTTGCTCGACGAGGAAGAGGCGCCATCGCCCGTGGCATAAACCTACACATGGACGTTCATCCCCCCGACGGCAATGCCACCGCCGAGGGAAAGGGGAGAGTCGGAGTAGCTGAGCACCTCGCTGGGGTACTCGTCGGCCGCGAGCGCATCGGAGATGTGGAGCGCGGCGAAGGAGGTGGCGAGCGCGCCGACGACCTCGTCCGCCAGCGCGACGGACTCGTCGGTGTAGGAGAAGGGCCCCGTCTGAAGCATGCTTTCGGCCAGCTCCTCGAGCTGCCCCACGGTGGGCGCCAACTGTCGTGTTGGGCGCACGGCAGATGCCAAGGGATGGCTAAAGATAGTAGGAGGCTCGAGGGCGCTGGTGGGCTCCAGAGGCGAGGTTGGCATGTGCAGGCGCGGGATGCCCGACATACCCAGGTTCGGGGCTCTCCGGAGAGATAACACCCCTAGTCCTGCCGAGTTTGGTTGGATGATTGATAGTACAATGTTGCTCGTGGAGCTGTGTAGAGGTGGAAGGAAGCTGGCCAAGGCTTGGGCTGCTCCTTCTCTCCGGTACTGCTGTTGGGTGGCTAGTCCTATGCTTACTCGTGCTTCTGTTTCTCACTTTTCCGTCTCTGTGTCTCATGCCCCTGTGGGCGTGGGTTCCTGGGGAGTTTTATAGATCAACCCACCCAGGGGTACAATGGTAATATGCCGAGTTGGTGGGTTCGTATTGTCGGTGTCCGGGACGCTGAGCTAGGTCCCGCTTGTGGGCTTGTGGTTCACCGGGTTCCCCTAGGCGCGGGCCCCGCGTTCCTAGGGGGACTGTGCGCCGTCTTGTCGATCGTCAGGGCATGGCTGAGTCGAGTCGTGTACAGTGCTCTCCATCAAGCCGCCGCTTGCTGTCGTTAGTGGTGAGGGCGGGAGCACTGTTGCCACGCCAGCCTTGGTCAGCGGTTAGGTGAGGGGCACTGTTGCCATGCTCCGACTGACCATAGGCATGGGTGGAAACACTGTTGTCTTGGTCATCAGTAGTTTAGGTCTCGTCCCATCGTATGGCCTGGATGGGACGGGAGCAGACCCGTGGCTGGGTTGCCGTGGACGCCACGGGTGGGGCTGGCTTGCTGTGGAAGCCTTGGTTGTGCCGGGTTGAGTTGTCTTGCGCCAGTTGCTGTGGCCGGGTTGACATGCCTTGCCGTGTCGGAGAATTTGGCCGGGTTGTGGGCCCTGCCGGGTCGAGTGACCCAGCCAAGTGCATGTCGGCTCGCGGGGCGATGTTGGCCCCACTGTTTTTGAAAAGGATCCGGGTTCCGTTGCCTGTCCGGGGTTCATCCCCCCGACAGGTTTAATCATTGCTAAAAAGGGAGAAACCCCTAAAGATTATAAGTGTTGTATTAAGGAATTGAGTGCCAAAGATGCATTACTTGAATCTACCCTCGCTTTTATGCCTAGCTAGGGGCGTTAAACGATAGTGCTAGTTGGGTGGCAACCCAATTTTATTTGTGTTTTTTGTTTTTGTTCCTGTTTAGTAATAAATTTTGCATCTACCCTCTGTTTAGATGTGTTTTTATGTTTTAATTAGTGTTTGTGCCAAGTAGAACCTATAGGATAACCTATGGTGATAGTTAATTTGATTTTGCTGAAAAACAGAAACTTTGCGTGCATGACATTAGTTTTGTTAAATCCCAGAAACGTGATTTTGCTTTGATTCATTTTTCTCTAGATCAACAGACGAATTTCCCAGGACTTCCTATTTTCGTAGGATTTTCAGAGTTCCATATGTATTCATGGGTTACAGATTGCTAGAGTCTGTTCTGTTTTTGACAGATTCTGTTTTTCGTGTGTTGTTTGCTTATTTTGATGCATCTATGGCTAGTATTAAGTAGTATGAACCATAGAGAACTTGGAATACAGTAGGTTTAATACCAATATAAATAAAGAATGAGTTCATTATAGTACCTTATGTGGTGGTTTTTCCTTCTTTCACTAACGGAGCTTATGAGATTTCTTGTTGAGTTTTGTGTTGTGAAGTTTTCAAGTTTTGGGTAAAGATTTGATGGACTATGGAATAAGGAGTGGCAAAAGCCTAAGCTTGGGGATGCCCATGGCACCCCAAGATATTCAAGAATAGCCAAAAGCCTAAGCTTGGGGATGCCCCGGGAAGGCATCCCCTCTTTCGTCTTCGGTCATTGGTAACTTTACTTGGAGCTATATTTTTATTCGCCACATGATATGTGTTTTGCTTGGAGCTTCTTGTATGATATTAGTTTTTGCTTTTAGTTTTCCACAATCATGCTTGCTGTACACACCTTTTGGGAAGAAGCCCACTTGATTGGAATTTATTGCAATACTCTATGTGCTTCACTTATATCTTTTGAGCTAGATAGTTTTTGCTCTAGTGCTTCACTTATATCTTTTAGAGCACGGCAGTGGCTTAATTTTGAAGAAATTGTTGATCTCTCATGCTTCACCTATATTATTTTGAGAGTCTCTTATAACAGCATGGTATTTGCTATGGTTATAAAATTGGTCCTAGAATGGTAGGCATCCAAGTTGGGTATAATAAAAACTATCATAGAAAGTGAATTGGATGCTATGATCAATTTGATACTTGATAATTGTTTTGAGATATGGAGGTAGTGATATTAAATTCATGCTAGTTGGGTGATTATGAATTTAAATAATGCTTGTGTTGAAGTTTGTGATTCCTGTAGGATGCACGTATGGTGAACCACTTTGTGATGAAGTTGGAGCACAATTTTATTTATTGATTTTCTTCCTTATGAGTGGCGGTCGGGGATGAGCGATGGTCTTTTCCTACCAATCTATCCCCCTAGGAGCATGCGTGTAATACTTTGTTTTTGATGACTTGTAGATTTTTGCAATAGGTATATGAGTTCTTTTGACTAATGTTGAGTCCATGGATTATACACACTCTCACCCTTCCACCATTGCTAGCCTCTCTTATACCGCGCAACTTTCACCGGTGCCATACACCCACCGTATACCTTCCTAAAAACAGCCACCATACCTGCCTATTATGGCATTTCCATAGACATTCCGAGATATATTGCCATGCAACTTTCCACCATTCTATTTATTATGACACGCATCATCATTGTCATATTGCTTTTTCCATGATCATGTAGTTGACATCGTATTTGTGGCAAATCCACCTTCATAATTTTCATACATGTCACTCTTGATTGATTGCATATCCCGGTACACCGCCGGAGGCATTCATATAGAGTCACATCTTGTTCTAAGTATTGGGTTGTAATCTTGAGTTGTAAGTAAATAGAAGTGTGATGATCTTGATTATTAGAGCATTGTCCCAGTGAGGAAAGGATGATGAAGACTATGATTCCCCCACAAGTCGGGATGAGACTTCGGACTTTATAAAAAAAGTAAAAGAAAGAAAAAAGAGAAAGGCCAAAGAAAAAAAAGAAAAAAAAGAAAAGAAAAAAATGAGAGAAAAAGAGAGAAGGGATAATGCTACTATCCTTTTACCACTTTCATATACTAGTGGAAATTTTTCATTATAGAACTTGTCTTGTATATTCCAATGATGGGCTTCCTCAAAATGCCCTAGGTCTTCATGAGCAAGCGAGTTGGATGCACACCCACTTAGTTTCTTTTGTTGAGCTTTCATACATTTATAGCTCTAGTGCATCCATTGCATGTCAATCCCTACTCACTCGCATTGATATCTATTAATGGGCATCTCCATAGCCTATTGATACGCCCAGTTGATGTGAGACTATCTTTTCCTTTTTTGTCTTCTCCACAACCACCATCCTATTCCACATATAGTTCTATGTCCATGGCTCATGCTCATGTATTGCGCGAAAGTTGAAAAAGTTTGAGATTACTAAAGTATGAAATAATTGCTTGGTTTGTCATCTGGGTTGTGCATGATTAAATACTTTGTGTGATGAAGATAGAGCAACAGCCAGACTATATGATTTTGTAGGGATAACTTTCTTTAGCCATGTTATTTCGAGAAGACATGATTACCTTGATTAGTATGCTTGAAGTATTACTTTTTCTTATGTCAATATGAACTTTTATTTTGAATCATTTGGATCTAAAGATTCCTGCCACAATAAAGAAAATTACATTGAGAAATATGCTAGGTAGCATTTCACATCAAAAATTCTGTTTTTATCATTTACCTACTCGAGGACGAGCAGGAATTAAGCTTGGGGATGCTTGATACGTCTCCAACGTATCTATAATTTCTGATTGTTCCATGCTATTATATTACCCGTTTTGGATGTTTATGGGCTTTATTTTACACATTTATATCATTTTTGGGAGTAACATACTAACCGGCGGCCCAACCCGTATTGCTGTTTTTTTGCCTATTTCAGTGTTTCGAAGAAAAGGAATATCAAATGGAGTCCAAACGCAATGAAACCTTCGGGAGCGTGATTTTTGGAACGAACGTGATCCAGAGGACTTGGTGTGCAAGTTAAGAAGCAGCCAAGGCGGCCATGAGGGTGGAGGGCGTGCCCACCCCTACAGGGCGTGCCCCCCTATCTCGTGGGCCCCTCGGGCGGCCACCGACCTACTTCTTCCTCCTATATATACCCATGTACCCCGAGAACATCAAGGGAGACCACGAAAAACTATTTCCACCACCATAATCTTCTGTATCTGTGAGATCCCATCTTGGAGCCTTCGTCGGTGCTCCGTCGGAGGGGGAATCGACCATGGAGGGCTTCTACATCAACACCATAGCCCCTCCGATGAGTTTTGAGTAGTTTACCATAGACCTTCGGGTCCATAATTATTAGCTAGATGGCTTCTTATCTCTTTATGGATCTCAATACCATGTTCTCCTCGATCTTCTTGGAGATCTATTCGATGTAACACTTTTTGCGGTGTGTTTGTCGAGATCCGATGAATTGTGGGTTTATGATCAAGTTTATCTATGAGAAATATTTGAATCTCCTCTGAATTCTTTTATGTATGATTGAGTAATCTTTGCAAGTCTCTTCGAATTATCAGTTTGGTTTGGCCTACTAGATTGATCTTTCTTGCAATGGGAGAAGTGCTTAGCTTTGGGTTCAATCTTGCGGTGTCCTTTCCCAGTGACAATAAGGGCAGCAAGGCACGTATTGTATTGTTGCCATCGAGGATAAAAAGATGGGGTTTATATCATATTGCATGAGTTTATCTATCTATATCATGTCATCTTTCTTAATGCGTTACTCTGTTCTTTATGAACGTAATACTCTAGATGCATGATGGATAGCGGTCGATGTGTGGAGTAATAGTAGTAGATGCAGGCAGGAGTAGGTCTACTTGTCACGGACGTGATTCCTATATACATGATCATGCCTAGATAATCTCATAATTATTCTCTTTTCTATCAATTACTGATAGTAATTTGTTCACGCACTGTAATACATATGCTATCTTGAGAGAAGCCACTAGTGAAACCTATGGCCCCCGGGTCTATCTTTTATCATATAAGTTTTCAATCCAATTTTATTTGCATCTTTACTTTTCCTATCTATATTATAAAATACCAAAAATATATTTATCTTATCATACTATCTCTATCAGATCTCACTTTCGCAAGTGGTCGTGAAGGGATTGACAACCCATTTATTGAGTTGGTTGCGAGTTCTTTGTTTGTTTGTGTAGGTGCGTGGGACTTCTGAGGAGCCACCTACTCGATTGATACCTTGGTTCTCAAAAACTGAGGGAAATACTTACGCTACTCACTACAAAAAAATACACTTCCGTGATGATACGTGTTTGTCACAGTAGGTCACGGGTTTTGTCATGCATGTACATCCATGACGATTTTATGACAAAATCAAGATAGTCATACCTGTGCTGTCGTAGAAGTGTTCGATGACATTACCAAAATTATCATCACGGAAGTGTCCACTTCCATGACAATAAATCGCGCATCACAGAAGTGCTTTCGTCAAGGGTGACTGACACATGGCATCCACCGTAACGGAATGCCGTTAAGCTACCGGGTCGGGTTTTGGATCCGATAACCCATTAACAGCCCTGACAAATGGGGATTTTCCACGTGTAAAATCATCATTGGCTGGAGAAAACACGCGTCGGCTCATCGTTGGGACATATGTCATCCACTCATTGGACAGAATGCGCCTATGATACGTCGACACGTGGCACGACCCAACAGTGGTCCATTCCTGTGAAAAGGCCGGCCCGTTTGACATGGTCAAAAGGTGGTGGGTCGGCCCATGGAAAGCCTGTTAACGGCATGTTCGCATATAGCCAATTTACAGCCCGCTAACCAAAGGCCCATTATGCCCTATCCGAATTAGGCCCAGTAGCGTCATCCGGGCCATCGAATATGATTCCATCCCGTTTTCACTTCTGGCCCATGTATGGCCCATGACGTCTTTCGGCCCATATGAGGCCCTTTGTAACTATTGGCCCATTAACGGCCCGTGGTGAAACTGGCCCGTAATGAACAGTGTATCACTTTACACCCATTAACGACCCATGGTGAAACTGGCCCGTAAAGAAAAGTGTATCACTTTTTACACATTAACGGCTCGTTATTCCGTTGGGCCGTTTCTAGCCCAATTATCTTTCGGCCTTCTGAGGGCCCATTTATTCTTGGGCTCATTTACAGCATTCGGTTACTTACGGCCCGTTACTGTCATTTTCTGCTTGTGGGCCAAATTCAGCCCATCATTACAGTCGGCCCGTTTGTGGACCGTTAATCTATTGGGCCATTTTCATAGCATCACCAAATACGGCCTATTAACGGCCCATTATGGTCTGCCCATAAAACGTACGATTTCCATTAAAGGCCCGTCTATGGCCCATTAAAGGCCCGTACAAGACCCATAAACGAGTCGGCCCTTACAAGGCCCATGGATCCTATGATACGTAGAAGGCCCATGGATCCTATGATACGTAGAAGGCCCATGGATCCTATGAGATGTAGAAGTCCCATGGATCCTACGAGACGTAGAAGGCCCATGGATCCTACGGCCCATTGAAGGCCCATGGATCCGACGACCATTGAAGGCCCATGGATCCGACGACCCGTACATGGCCCATGGATCGTACGGCCCGTGAAGGGCCATGGTCGGGCGATTTGGCCCCCGCTTGAACGATATAGCATATTCAAAGAATTATCCTACTCAATACTATCACCTCAAGAAAGCATACACTATACAACAAAGAGATCAAGGCATAGAAAGGTAGAATAATCCTACACTATACAATAAAGAAATTACAACCGATTATACCCACTGGGCATTATGGTTCGGCACACGTGATAATAAAGCATACACAAAAAGCAAATTACATACACTGGGCAAATACAGCTCATACATCATGGACGCGCATCAACTTAACTCCATTTGAACTATAATCGATTGGCCGGATTCAGATAGCACAAATTCCAGCCTGCAAAATCTCCAATTCCTTCATGGTTACCTCAGTGTCTTGTTTCATTTTTTTGACTCGTGCATCTAATACCTGCATTTCCAGTCTCAACTTGTTGATTATACATTGACAATCATGTACACGTTCTCTTGCCACCTCTAGTTGATGCTCGAGAACATCAGCACATTCCAAATCCAATCCATAATCATTCGGTAACGGCCATGCCTCACTGCTCGTAGATCTTTGTGTTGATGTCACTTCATCCTGAAATGTTTCTGTAAGTACACATGACTAGGGAAAAAATATAGTTACAACAGTGAAGCGAGCAAGACACTATTTTGTACTACATGGCAAAACAGGACTAACAATAATGTTACACGTCACTTTAAAAAAATGTTACATGTCATGAAGCATAAGCAGGTGATATTTTAAAAATTATAAAAAAGATAGTCTGTGCATCCTGCATACAGAAATCCCTCTTAGCTCACCAGAGGAGCATGATGTTGGGGCCCAATCGAAAACACAGACAAGTTACAAATTTAGAAAACATGTTGCGTATAAGTAAGAAAGTAGTTGGCCATTCTGTAGCTCAATTAAAGTCTTAGGGAGCATAATGAGCAGCAGAGGGTTTCATACAAACATACTACAACAGGCAAAACTATCCAATCATTAGCATAGTATAAACTAGATTGTGAGCCTCATGCAATAATAGTTGGTTAATAGACTTCAAATCTTCAGGCACACTTCGGCAGAGTAATTAAATGGTAAGGCCTTTAATTATGTCAACTAATAGTTATACAAGTACCTAACATAAGGCATGATTATTTGGGCATCTCATTAACTGAGGACAAATAAAGCAATTGAAAAGAGCAAATTAACTATGCTTGAAACAAACAAGGAAGTGAACTGTTGAGTTGCATACAGTGACTTACCTTAGCAGGTTGAAGAGGCTCAGCGCAGCTCCTACTTCTCTTGCAAGGCTCCTTCCTAACATCTTGTACTTGGAAATCCTCAATCTTATCTTCATTGCACCCCCTCTGCAAGGTGACACAAACAAGTTACTCATCTCCCTGGAAGATAAATATGCATACTTTCCAGTCTGTGAACACAAAAGGATGAGATTATAACAAAACAACACCACATAATGAAACATGCCGCATCTCATGCACTTGCACACAATGAAATGAGCATTACTATGTTTGCACTATGTAAAAACTAGGCATACCTTCGAACTGGATCTCCAGGTACTCTTGGAGAGCCTACTGTAGTGTACAACCAAACCTTTATGTCACGTATGAGTTAGACAAGGCCCCACTACAGCAGCCCTTAGTGTTTAAATCGTTAACAAGCTCTGTTAGAGTGTTAGGTCAAGAACAACAAGTAATCAAAGCAAACAGTCCTAGTATGGCTAGCTGATGCAAACAAGCAATTAAACAGATGTGTGAGCAAATCTTACATATCAAGAAAAGAAGCAAAGAAGGAGGCTTAAAGACCATCACTTGACTAACCAGATTTAAGGGACATTTAAACATCATGTGCAACGTATGAACTAACATAAACATTTCATATTCCAGATTCTACGATGGAATGCACATGTATTAGGTTATGCCATGTATGGTGATGACTAAATGTACAAATAGCAGGCATGAGTGATTCATCATTGCACGCACAATTGAATTGCAGGTTAAGGGCCAGTTCGATTCCGCCTTTTTAGGGCATATTGTCAAAATAAGCCATAAAAGATGTAAAGAAGTCATTTTTGAGTTATGGGCTTGGGAATAACTAATTTCGCTTTGGAGGGGGGGTGTTTCGTGTAGAACCTCACTAAAAATTGAAGGGAAGGGGAATAGTTAAATGACTCTGTTGTCTGCCTATATTACACTCAAAATGCAACTACTGATGCCCGTGTCACACCTGACCCTCAAGTAAAAACAAAGAAGCAAGCGTTCATTCCCTGCTCGCTTGCATCTCCTCTCCCCTTTCCCTCTACCTCGATCCTCTGCCTGCAGCACTAGGGTTCCTCCAGCGAGCCGTCGCCACTGGTCCCATCTGGCCTGGTCCTTGATGATGCTATGTCTAGCTAAGCAACATGGCCGACGGGTAGGGGCAAATCTCCCTGGCTGCTCCTCCCTCTGGCGCCGCCCCTCATTCTCATGGTCTCTAGCAGCTGCTCCACTGTGTTTCGTCCAACGCACTAGTCCGACGGTTGCTGCACAACTACGGCTAATGCCACACTGCTGCAGAAGGCACCTTATTCCCCCTCCCCTCCTCCCAGGCCATGGCCTTGAGGTGTTGTTGAAGGATGAGCTCATCCAACAAGGTGAGGATCTCCTCTGATTTTTGCCAAATTTTCATTCTGATCCACTATATGATGAATTGCTATGAGCTGCTTCTGCTGCTGCTATATGATGCATTGCTATGAGCTACTCCTGCTGCTGCTATATGATGAATTGCTATGAGCTGCTGCTGCTATATGATGAATTCCTATTAGCTGCTGCTGCTTCTATATGATGAATTTCTATGAGCTGCTCCTGCTGCTATATGATGAGTTACTATAAGCTGCTCCTGCTGCTGCTATATGATGAATTGCTATGAGATGCTCCTGCTGCTGCTATATGATGAATTGCTATGAGCTGCTGCTGGTATATGACGAATTGCAGACTGTTGCTGTGGTATGATGAGTTGCTATGAGCTGCTGCTGCTGCTATATGATGCTTTCAGGTGGTGCTGCTATATGATAATAACCAGCCACTTGGACCATCGAATTTCAATAAATAATTGTTCTTCTTTCAAATGTGGGTCATGCGTTCTTCGTTTAAATTAGGCAATGGGATCCCTATGGAAAACATTGACCAAAGTAGATTGTTCCAAGTAGATGGTATCTTTGTATTTGCATTTTGAGCAAATAGTGATGGTCTATTTTCCTATCATATTAATTACTGCACTGGTTCAATTTGTGATGTTTGCAAGTCAAATTAATTTTTATATGACAGCAAAATGAAAAAATATAATGCAATCTAGACTTTTCACCGACCATACCAAAGATAAGCAGAAAAGGCAATGAAAAGAACTAGTTGGCTTATTACATGGAGCTTATATTCAGAGGTGCTTATTTTCTTAGGATAACTCGTAATAATTGTCCCTAAGAAACTTGGCCAATAGAACTGACATACAAATAACATGTCACGATGATTGCAATGGAGGAGTGACGTACCATAGCACACTGTATAGGCTCACCGCTGCCTCTCCTTTTTTTTTGTGATGTTCCATGAAATTTCCACATACATCTTGTACATTTTCATTGTGTAACCCTATCTACAAGTTGACACGGCTAATTTAAGACATCTCTACATGATACTACATTGCATATCCTTTGCGCATATTTAAACCACCAATTAACGATTGTGTGCGTACCATAAACTAGCCATGACTCTGTATGCTGGACTAGCAGGCACTCTAAGGGAGCCTAATGTAGTGCACTGGAATTCCTACATGCCACCTACAATTTTGTGTAATGTATTGCCCCTATTCCTAAATATATGTCTTTGTAGGGATTCTAGTATGGACCACATACAGATGTATATAGATGCATTTTCGACTGTAGATTCACTCATTTTGCTTCGTATGTAGCCTATAGTGGAATCTCTAAAAAGACTTATATTTAGGAACGGGGGTACGAGGTGGTATCATGTACGACATCTACATATCTAATTTAGCAGCCAGTAGTAGAAATCATTGTCTACACAAAGGGATTACTGGTCGAAAATCCTAGCAAAGCACGCTGGCATGCACAGACCAATACAAGAGAGAGAGACGTGCTTACAAGATCATAGCAATGCCCCAGTCCAGGATCTTGGTTGGCCAAGCTGTTAGATCCATAAGAAACATCGCCCTTGTAGTTTTTGCCAGCTGCATAATAGGTAACAGCTACCGGTTAGTATATTTGAAGTACATCGGGCAGGTGATGTTGGACGGGTTTAAAGGTGACAAGTACCTAGGCTGTGGCTGGTGCTTGGCATCTCTCCAGATGGTGGGAATCAGGTTAGAAACGTCAAGGGTGATGACGCTGCACTGGCTGTCGGGGTACGGTAAGGAGATCTAGAACCGTCCAGTAGGGTGTTTGTGGAGCGGCTCCGGTAGGGTGGACTACGGTGTGGGCGAAGCGGATCTATGGCCGTGGACGAGGGCGTAGGTGAAGCTGCTCCGGTGGTTGGGTTAAGGATGGTGTCGATGACGCGGATCTGCGGCT